>NC_056747.1:1087078780-1087099665 GCF_019279795.1 Protopterus annectens | reverse complement strand
TTTTTGTATCTGAAACAACAAACAGAATAATTAAGTCAACATTATAAGAATGAGCTTTTATCTAGGCAAAACAGTGCAGTTCTGCTTTTCGTACTGGCCGGGTGTATGTGTCGGCCTGCAGACATCTGACGTATGTCCCACATTAGTCATTTGAAGAGATGGCAACCCTACCATAGGTACATCTTGCCTAGCAATAGTGTTAGGTGATTCAATACATGATTGCGTGTTCTACACCTGGCAGTGGTCGTTTTACCCTTCAGAGCAGGTGCTATTAGTACAGGGGTGAATAATGCTGGTTTCACCTGTTCTGGACATCATTGACTGTGATCTGCATGACATTCGGAGTAGGTTATCCCTGTTTTGCGCATATCCATATAGTCATATTTAAACGTCGCTTACCAGCAGTGGGCAATGCATATTCCTGATAATGTGTGCTAAACATGATCTGCTGACCTGCATCCGACATGCATTACTCATGCCTTCGGGATTACTTTACATCTCTTGCAGGACGTGGGATCGGGAACATGCATGACGGCCACTGCATTTAACATATGAACATCTGGGATTTGTACACGTTATGTCATTTTGTACGTGGAGTATACTACGGCTGTTACTCCATACTGCACTCACATGTGTAACTCAGTTAGTTTACATATTGATGAGTCCAGTTAATGGTATGTCCATGTGATGTTTACTGGATGTGCTCCGGCATTGGGTATATATATCTCAGTGAGCCACACACGATACTGTGCTACACCTTCAAATGACCGTGGGTGGAGCATGCTGGGGTGATGAATACCTGTGATGGGTACACCCCATGCCTTGACACAACATCCATGATTATATTATGTGGAGCCCCTCATTAACGCAGCAGGGACTCTGTGCTGAGTGTGTGCAGCACAGTGCTTACACACATGTGCTCCCATGATTGCCTCTGCTCCTCTACGCGACAGTTGGCTACTCGATGTTGTGATGACAGCAGACACTGTTTGCCCCATTTGGTGTATGGCCTCTGACAATCGGTCATGTACCTACCGATGTACCTGGGAACCTTTACACACAGCACCACCATATGCTGATAGGCGCATGTACTGTTCAGGTGTTGACATTCCGTGTTCCAATAGCTGTTGTGTGTACAATGTTTGAGGGCTGCCTATGTAGGATTCACACAGTGGGCCACCTATACATTACAATATACAGGTGGTCGTGCTTGTGTGCCATCCATTTTACTGTGTGTGCAGGTGGAGAGGTGTGTCAGTCTGTAGGGGCCTACACTGTCAGAGTATGTGCTATACATTCCCTCTTTGCCAAGGCGTAGGCATATTGGGCATGCCTCCGTCTGCCTACTGGGGCTGGCACAGTGTGTTCATGGTCTGAATCCCTCTGTGCCTGTGATGGCCTTGGCATTTGCGGTGGGCTATGAGGGCCTTCGCCATTTTGTCCCTGCTGCAGCTGTTTCCGCAGGATCATATTATGTAGCATGGCACATACTATGACGATGTGGGCACACGTGCCTGGAGAGTACTGCAAGGCTCCACCAGATGTGTCCAAGCACCAGAACTATGATTTCAGCATCCCGAACACACGCTCTATGACGATTCTGGTTTGTGCATGTGCCTCATTATGGCGTACTTGCATGGGTGTGTGTGCATTTCTGATGGGAGTCATCATCCATGGCTCCAGTGCATAGCCAGCATCCCCCACAAGGTGGCCATGTGGGATGTCCCCCCTGACAAATACCTGATACAACTGTGAGGCATGCCAGATATGGGAGTCATGGTAGCTTCCAGGGCTGCCAGCACACACATCCATGATAATGCCCTGAGCATTGCACACAACCTGGCAGTTGATGGAGTGGAATCCCTTGTGGTTTATGTAGCGCCTACCATGCTTGCCGGGTGGTGACTTGATTTGTATGTGCGTGCAGTCTATCGCACCCAGTACCTCCGGGTAGTGTGCCACATGGTGGAAGTGATGCATATTGCTGGCCAACTCCTCCTGAGTTCGGGGGAAGTATAAATGCTCATTGGCATGTGGTAACATGGCATCCAGGAACTGGTGTAGTACCCTGGATGCTGATGAATGTGAGATCCCCATTATATCTCCAGTTGGCCTTTAAAAGGTACCTGTGGCTAGTATTCACATGTTTACACATACCTTCATGTTCACTGGGATGGGTTCCCCTCTGTTATTTCTGGTTCTCAGGCGTGGCCGGCACAGCTCCACTATTTGCTGTAAGATGTCCCTGTCCACCCTGTAACGCTCTACTATCCCCAGATCATGTAGCCCCTGGTAGGTTACCCTTGGTCTGAACACTCTTCTCCTCCTCCGGGGCCTGCGGTGGTTGTCGGCATCATCCTCCACAACACCGTCAGTCTGAAACACATGCTGATGAATCACAGCTATGGCAGCTCCCAACATTTACATTTTAAAAGTTCCCCATGTGTTTACACCTATGGTGCAGTGTTTGGGAATTCACAGGTGTGTGTAGGGTGCTTTCACACTTTATATTATTGTGCTGTGAACACCGATGATGTCATAGGGTGTGTATGTACGATCGTAGCTACAGGGCATCTTATGTGTTTTACTACCAGAACTACTATTGTGCTGCCTTTGGTGTTGAATTACATTTGGCTGGAGTGAATTATCTCTTGACCTTCCCTTTACATTTCTGCACGTTCCACCTACCATTTTCTGGCATGCGTCCAGCAGCCTGCTTTCATCTGTACTTTCCTAGACCTGGCGTATCTTGAGTATTGTGTGCTCTTGCCGGTCTACTGTCAGTTTGCTTTGCTCTGCTATGACAGATCTCCTATCTTTGCAATCCAATGCCTCCCCTCCTTTCTTTGCATTCTGATGCCTCTCCTATCCTGTTTTGCAGGTTTCTGTGAGCAGACTTGACAGCTGCCGTCGATTGGCCGCTGTGAGTTGGTGTTGATTGCTCATTAGTACGCCAATTACCCTACTTCGGCATTTCCTTCTTTTCTTCCCCTGACCTTCCTGTTTGTGCTATTGTTCACGCCACGTGCATCCACTTACTGGGTTTCGGGCACGTTTTCATCCCTGTACACATGCGCTTTTGGGCACCATGTGTGTTCTCAACTAAATGATTCTATACCATCCTCCCCACCCCTGTCCTGCAGCTTTGCTTAGCAATGGCCAGGCCAGATTTGCATTGCTCCAATGTGCTTGCTGCTACGGTGGCACACCCCTCTGCTGATGTCATGTATCTCCTCTGAGTCACTCCTCGGTGTTATAGCACTGCACCGTATGGTTCAACCTTCATCCGGCGGGACATTTGCAATTCAGTATTATCTGCCTCATTTGCATGGCATTGACTACTAATTCATAGTTACCACACCGAACACTGTCGCAGGCCCTTAGCAACCCTTGCACCTTGGTTGTGGTGTTCCATGCCTACCACTGTGTATTATGGTGTAAACCTGATTTGTATTACACTGCAATTTTATGACATTTTTATATATTTTCCTTATGTTCCAGTTTGCGCACACATGCCCTGCAGTTGTACTGTGCGTTACTGTGGACATGACATTAAATGTTGTTTTTTAGGTGTTGTGCATCTTTTCTTATGCCATTGGCTGTGTATTTAGCCATTGGCATATGTTAACTGTGTAATACATGAGTCTGGTCCGTTTCCATAGCTCCGATGTTCTGTTTGGGAAAATGTTTTGGTTTACATTTCCGTGGGCTTACGCTACACCTGCACCACTTCATGAATCATTATCTGCCTTCATTTGCATGGTGCAACACTGCACATGGGGTGATTAGCATACCTATGCCGAGGGCTGTGCAGTTCTGGCGTACGCCGGTAGTGCATGTGGTATTGGATCGTACCTGAATCGCTCGACGGCCATATTTGGTGTTATTCCACCTACGCTATGCCTGCGCCTGGCTCAAGTTTCATGAATCCTAGGGATGGTTGTTTACAGGGAGACATATATGACAGAAAACAGTAATCATGAGTAATACATACAAGGAGACAATTACACATTTCAGAGAAAAAACATGGAATATGTGTATATATATATATATATATATATATATATATATATATATATATATATATATATATATATTTATGTGTGTGTGTGTGTCTGTGTGTGTATGTATATAGTTCATGCAGTGTTAATAGTTCAGTGTGTTAGCAGCTGTTGATATTAAGTAGGTATTAATGAGGTAGTACCTTGTGACAGATTAAATGGAGCTACAAGTTTACCAGATGACTAACCAAGGAAACATGGTGATTACAGGTTGGTAGATGTAGTGATTACAAGCTGGGAGACACAGTGATTAGATGATAGAAGACATGGTGATTATAGGCTATGAGACATGGTGATTACAAGCTGGGAGACATGGTGATTAAAAGTTAGTTGACATGGTGATTACAATCTGGGAAAATGGTGATTACAAGGTAGGCGACACAGTGATTACAAGCTAGGAGATGTGGTGATTATAAAGATAGAAGACATGGTGATTACAAGCTAGAAGACATGATGATTACAACCTAGGAGACAGTGATTACAAGATGGAAGAGATAGTGATTGCAAGGTAGATGACATGGTGATTACAAGGTAGGTGACATGGTGATTACAAGCTAGAATACATGGTGATCACAAGGTAGGAGACATGGTGATCACAAGCTAGGAGACATGGCAATTACAACCTAGGAGACATAGTGATTACAAGATGGAAGAGATAGTGATTGCAAGGTAGATGACATGGTGATTACAAGCTAGAAGACATGGTGATCACAAGCTAGGAGACATGGCAATTACAACCTAGGAGACATAGTGATTACAAGATGGAAAAGATAGTGATTGCAAAGTAGATGACATGGTGATTACAAGCTAGGAGACATGGTGATTACAACATAGAAGAAATGGTGATTGCAAGCTAGGAGACAGTAGTAAAATAGGACATCTTGGAGAAAGGCAATAAGTAGACCTAATTATTGGTTAAAGAGATATTAACCGTGAGAGAGAGCGATTGCAACTGCAAGTTCTGGTGAATAGGATATATGACTTTAGGTGGTTTCTAAAGAGTTTTTGGGTTGTTTCTATTTTATCTCAGAAAGATTTTTGTTCCATAATTTGGAAACATGACTTGAGTAGAATGAGTTACCTGCTGAGTTGTTTGTCTTTATTGTAACCGTCAAGCATTTATCTTTAGAGTGGATGTTACATGTGGCCACATTCCAATGCAGTAATGGAGTTAAGGATAGGCGCATGGTATTGTATAGCATTTTGTATGCCGTTATTGGTTGACATAATGTGAGGTAGTTGGGGAATTCAAGCCACTTCAATTGCTGAGTGACAAGACAGTTTTATGATGACTTGAGTCTGGTGGCAAAAAATAATGCATTCGCTGTTTATTACTGTGAAAGTCAAATCTGTTTTAAGACCTGGAATCTAATGAATATTACTACTGTATAGCTAAGGTTGTGGTGAACAGTATGCTCTTTGTACATCTTTAGTAAGAATTATGGTTTTAAAATTACAAACACTTATTTGTGCTCTTAGTTTATAACGTAACTTTGTCAAAATGCCCACTGGAAGTTAGACTGCAACTTTCCAGAGCACCACTTGAGGCAATATTAACTCACATATTATCTCAGACATATCCATAGTTAATTCCTTTGACTGCATATTTGTGGTATAACTCATTCTGCACAATATTGTTGCCTAGCTATAAATCATGTAACTTACCAATTCTTTACCTCAGTAACATGACCATCTATAACCTGCATTAAACCTTGATTTCTTGTAAAGAATGAACATGAATAAATGGAAGACTTTTTCTCTGCAGTCATAATGATTCATTAATTTCTCCCTTATTGCTGCTGATTTATTTGATCCTCTTCTTGTAATATAAATGGTTTCTTGCCTCGTGGCATGTATTTATGTGGCACACTGCACCTTTCAAAGGATTTGTAGCTACTCAAATCACAGAGAGGAGTAAATTAAATTTCTGAATCCATAATACTTAGTTTTCTACTAAAATACTTGGCATAGAAAGTCCCTGGTGGTAGCAACTGGATCATCATTTTGCAGGAGAAAAAATACTCCAAAAGGTTCTTATGTGTTACACAACTCAAAAACTCAATTGTGACTTCAATTTGAAAAAAAAAAAGCCAAATTTGAACTCTGAATTATATTTTTGCAATACGCAACAATAAGCAACTCAAAAATAAACATGCCTTTTCACTTCTGCCAACATGTGCAATTTGTATATTATTCAGACAACTTAGATATGTAACAATCCTTCATGCAGACTTTACTGTGAATGTTTTCTTGAAAGAGGTGTGTCAGATTATATATATTTACTACCTGTGAGCTCATTAATATTAAAGGATATATCCCTGTGGTATGCGTCAGTCATGAAAAAATAATGGGAAGCATATATTCAGTCTTTCCTTGTGGTTGTTACATATAATCTCTGAGTGGAAGTATTTCATTTTGCAACAAGAAGGCATTTTGTAAAATTAACTATAAAATTAAACAGGACAGATCTTTAAATATGTGAAGAATGAAAATAATAAAGTGCAGAACTACAAAAAGAGAAACTGAACAACAGTGACAAAAGTACTATATTTGCTCAGTGTGGTATTTAAGAAATGATCTTCCTCATCTACTAGTGACTTAGTCCCGCCATCTTTGAAATCAGTTACAACTAGACTCATATTCAACATGTGATACATTGTACCTGATAACCTTGTGCTTTACCATATCTAACGTCTCTTCTATGTTCTGAGCCAAATCACCATTAGAAAAAGAAGATGCAAATGTCTAGAATTGTTTAAATATTAAAATAATTGCTAAAACATTTGAAAGTTTGGAGTTAATAAATAGGATTTTCACATCCTGTACAATTAATTGTACTATGGTCAACAAATGCTTACCCTGCATTTCACATATAAAATAAGTTTTTTGAAGATTTTCACATAGAAACTGAAATCACTACAATACCTAATGGTTGCAAGGTTCAGCCAATTTATTTTATTGCTCACTGGGGCAGAGCAATGATCATTTGCAGGCTCATCCCAGCGATTTAGTTTGTCTGTCTGTGTCGCTTTAACTGTCTTAATTTTGTTAGACATTTTTTGCTGGATACATTAGTAATGTACTGGTTTTAATTTCATCACATCTGGTGGAAGAAAATTAGGATGACCCAAAAGGAAAGTTTGTGAAAATCCTGATGAAAACACAAATAAACTATTACCAGTATTGTCAATATCTCTCAATTATGTATAACAGTCCTGTTAAGTGGTAAGATCTTGGTGCTGTTATGTACATTAAATGAAGAGGGCTCATTCCTCATTGATATATGTATTATTTTACCAGTGGTCATAAATAGAATTTGAAGGTAATTTGTTTTCAACAAATCCCAATTAAAAGCTAGCAAATGAGCTTGCTTATCAGTATATTAATATATTGATTAACAGTGCTTCTGTAATTGCTAGTAGTCCCAGTTTCTATAACCGCAAATGCTTTTTTTGTCAGTGTTACTCCTCCCCCTTCAGCTCTGTTGAGAGACTTTTCGACAGATCATCAACTTTACTGCAAAGAAATGTTTCTTATATTATTTCTTATGCTGTTGCTTTGTATCTCCTGGTTGTTTCTTTGTCTTTGTTTTCTGACAGATTCAAGCATCCTTTACCCTGATCATTTCATATAGTTGTACGAAATTGTTCTACTTACTTCATTTACCTGTATTTTCCTCCAAAGTATAGAAAAGAAAGTCATTATGTCTATTGTCATATTGAGAACTATTGAAATGAAGTAAAGATCCACAGTGAATTATAAGGAAATAAAGTAAGCACTTTTGTTTACTTGTATTAGCAAACTTCATCAGACCAGATCAGCGCTTACTTTATTTCCTTGTGATTCAGTGTGGTTCTTTACTTCGTTTCAATAGTTCTCTATTGTCATATTGCTTTTGGTGACTATGATAAGCTTCAGAGAAATGCTTTTCAGCAAAGTACCATTCTGTGTTTTCACTACATCAAATGGACATAAGCCTTCCACATTTCATGGGAGCACTTCTCCTCTATACCCCTCAATTATTATAGGAAAGTTTGAGATCATATAACCATGGAATCAAAATGATGAATACATAGAATTAAGGCCACTCAATGGACTAGACTTACAAAATTATGCTTTTCTGAAAAGTGTCATGAGAAATTAAATAGATATACTTTCTACTCTTCATTTGTTCTGCACTGTGCTGATTTACTCTGTCACTGTGCTGATTTACTCTGTCATTATCTTCTTTAGAGCTGGATCCAGCACTCAGTGACCTAGGTAGTCAGGGAGGGCCCTCATGCTTGGGAGAGCACTGGCTGGGGAGCTGCCTCAACATTTCATTTTAGGTAAAGAAAAAAAAAATCATAAATGTCTTCTTTAGGGATGCACTCTGTCTCATTTTAGGAGTAAGATGCATGCACAGCAATGCACTGGATTTGATTTCTCAAACACGTGCTGGAACTAGTGCTTTTCTTTTGGGGTTGCCATGCACCAGAGAACTTGGACCTACTGCTTTTATTTTTAGGGCTGACATGAACTGGAGAATTTGAAACTGCTATTTTCATTTTAGAGCTGCCATGAATCAGAGAACTTGGAAATGCTGCTTTCATTTTAGGACTGCCATGAACTAGAGATCTTGGAATTGCTTGCTTTGTTCTCATCCTTTTAGAATTTTGAATGTATGGGGTGCTGCCATCAAATTTTGAAACCAGAAATGAGCATTTCTTCAGCAGATTGTGTGTATGTGTGTTTCTGTCTGCGTGTGTGTATGTATGAGAAATGTCCTAGTTAGGCATGGCAGGGTAGTTAATTAGCTTGCTCAGGCTCTAACCCTGTACCTTGGCTACAGGAGACAAGAGACTTAATCCTGTACACCAAATACCACACTGTACACTTGGACATCAGAGCTGATTGAAATGTTCTGAATGGGTAATTTTGTCTTTTATCGGATCACGCATTTGTTTCACTGCTTAATGAAAAATATCTTCAAAACAACAGGGATGCATTTTCAATGAATGTGAGTTTCAAAATATTTTCCAGGACTGTGAGCTTCAAGGGAAAATAAAGTTTACTGTTACTCATGATAAGTCTGTTTTCAATGTGCAACTGTTTTGATTAGCAAATGGCTACAAGTGTTTCTGCTATAGAATTTGAAAGCAGTGTTAGCAGTACAGCAGGTTGCATACTTGCTTTTGGAGCAGAAGGCTGTGAGCTCTACCCTCACACCACGTAGATGGATTGATGATACTGCACTGTGCTTTAAGGTTAGGGGTATTGTACTCCTGAATGCTTTAAGGTTAGGGGTGCTGTACTCCTGAGCACTTTAAGGTAAGGGGTACTGTACTCCTGAGTGTTTTGTCCTTTGGATAATATGTTAAATCAAGGCTCCATCTGTCTGCATTAATTGTAGCTGCTGCGAGATCTTTTACAGTTACCTGAGCTATTGAAAAGAGTACAGAAAAGTTCCCTAATACCTTGGCCAAATTTCCTCTAGTAATATGAATACCACCAAGAGTCTGCCCTGAAAAGACACTACTAACCTAGTGGGAGTAACCTGGTCAACAAAGGAAAATTAAATTAAAACTTTTAAATGAAATCTATATTTCTACCTTCATTTCAAAAGTAAAGATGAAAATGGTGTGCACACTGGCAGGTCAATGTTTAACTGGGGGGGAGAGAGACGATATGACACCAGAATGGCTGGGACCATGATCGTTCTTGTCATATGCATGACATTATTTTAAGGGAAACCTGCCAATGAGCAGAGCAGTGACATCAGCACTGCTGTATTTCTGCTGGCCATGCTTCTTCATATGTATGTCCAAATTCCATTGGCTCTTGCTGTATTATCTGTCTGTAATCACATTATCTTGTATAAGTGACTCTGGGTCCTAACCTTGCTCTACAGCTTTCAGCATTTCCGATCTAGCAAGTAAATACTTGTTATCACCTTCTTGTGTATTAGCAATAAAAATTCCTAAATACAAATGCATTGTTTTATGCTATTGTTTTGTTGTAAGAAAAATTTTAAAAATATATGTTATACTATTTATAAACCTCGGTCAAAGAGTTTTATGTTGTAGGAGTTTTGTTTAGCTCCTGGCAAGCTTTAATTCCAAAATGAATCAAAAATGATTAACAATCTATAAACATTAATTACATGAACAAACACGTGAATATCAGGGTTTACCAAACAGTGCAACTGACACTGCAGGGTATTATCTGTCATATCACTCAAGCCCACTGCCAGTGTCAACTGCAGGGAATTATGGAATCTATATCTCCTGCTAGTTGTTAAACTTATGGGATTTATAATTAATTAGCTAGTTAATTAATTAATTAAGTAATTAATGTATTTATTTATTTATTTACCAGGATAGTGCACTGATCAATATTGACCAATTTCAGGCTCAATTCAGGTGAATTAGAAAACGTTTCTCAAACAAAAATACAGAAATGTAAGTAATAACAGAGTAGTTAAGATGAATTACATAGAAAAAATGTATAAATACATTCTAGAGAGCAAGCACAGTGCAATGTACAATCAAGCAGAGTGTAATGTACAGTACATGCATTAGTTTCCAAGCAGAGTGTAATGTACAATACATGCATTAGTTTCCAAGCAGAGTGTAATGTACAATACATGCATTAGTTTCCAAGCAGAGTGTAATGTACAATAAATGCATTAGTTTCCAAGCAGAGTGCAATGTACAATACAGGCATTAGTTTCCTAGCAGAGTGTAATGTACAATACATGCATTAGTTTCCAAGCAGAGTGTAATGTGCAATACATGCATTAGTTTCCAAGCAGAGTGTAATGTACAATACATGCATTAGTTTCCAAGCAGAGTGTAATGTACAATACATGCATTAGTTTCCAAGCAGAGTGTAATGTGCAATACATGCATTAGTTTCCAAGCAGAGATACATGCATGTAATGATACATGCATTAAGACATGCATTAGTTTCCAAGCAGAGTGTAATGTGCAATACATGCATTAGTTTTGTAATGTACAATACATGCATTAGTTTCCAAGCAGAATGTAATGTACAATACATGCATTAGTTTCCAAGCAGAGTGTAATGTACAATACATGCATTAGTTTCCAATCAGAGTGTAATGTACAATACATGCATTAGTTTCCAAGCAGAGTGTAATGTACTATACATGCATTAGTTTCCAAGCAGAGTGTAATGTACAATACATGCATTAGTTTCCAAGCAGATTGTAATGTGCAATACATGCATTAGTTTCTAAAGTAGGTCAATCTTCAGTAAATCTTGAAACAGAAGTGGCTTGGAAAGGACAATGTGTCAGGTGGTATGTGCTGCGTTGACACAGGAGCATTTGTCTTGGTGCTTTTGAGTTGCATTCTGAATTTGAAATTAGTGTTGATTTCCTTAATGTTGATGGGGAGAGCTTGCCAAAGAGTAAGTGCCTGAGAGAAGAAAACATGTGCAGTGCTGTGGAGTTTAGTTCTAGGAGTAATGAGAGTTAGTATGGCTTGTGAGGTGTGTCTTAGGTTGTATGAGGAGGTTTTTCTCATGAAGTCTAGCTGAAAGGGGAGTAAATGCATGGAGGTGGAGTAGTTTGTAGACTTGGGTCCTAAAAGTAGGGTAGATCTTTACTTTGTTGGTTGCCATTTGGCTTTTTCTAAGGTGATACAGTGATGCTCACTGATATAATGAGCTGACAGATGCTGTTATAGATAGTCTGGAGTGCTGCAATGTTTTCTTGGAGCCAGAAAAACTGAAAGACCATATTCAACTTGAGAAATGCGAACTCCTTTGCTAATGGCTGCTCTGGCTGGTTGGGATGGAAAAGGGGAAACCTTTTTAGCCCAAAAGAGGAGGGAGTTTATTTTGTCTCTCACTTTGTCTATGTGAAAATGGAAGTTAAGTGACTGATCAAGCCATAGTCCTAGGTATTTGAAGGTGGAAGTTGTCTCTATGGAATGGCTGCGTCAGTCAAAGATAACTAAAGAGTCAGGTGCTTGGTGAATTTTCTGTGGAGTTCCAAAAAGCACAGTTTCAGTCTTGGTGGAGTTGAGAAGGAGTTTATGATTTATGAGCCAATGGTGGATATCATGTAAGTCTGAATGGACAGATTAAAAAAGAGCAAAAATGTGGAAAAGGCTAGTCCAAACAATGCCAAAAATCGACAATAAAAAGAGAGGACTAACCAACATAGGTTAAAATCAAATAAAACTTTAATAGGTAAGTACTTTCATGCCTGCTGGCGCTTCATCAGACCATAAAACACAATTTAAAACGTCCTAATATATATCACAGTCAATGAATCAATAAAGCAGACCACGTGACTTGAATGATGGTTTTAAAGGTACAATCTCATTCAGGCTGAAGCTCTTGTTGGCTTGCAAAGTAATTATCCATCCCATCTTGGCAACTTCTGTTTTAGTCATAAAATCACCCCCTTTCAAATCCTTGGCAACAAGTTGTAACACCATAAAATAAAATACATGTGAAGCATCATGTATGCTGATATCCTTAGCTAAAGCATTAGATGTTTTACTTTTCTGTATATTATATAGATGTTTTAACATATGTTCCCTTAAACAACAAGTAGTACAGGACACTAAATAAACTAAATCTATGGATAAAATTCTTCACAAAAACAAGAATGACATGGAAAAGTACCTATACATTCTGATACCCTATTCTCATTTATACTGTATTTATAACAGAGCTGTCATTTGAGTGACCTGTTATTTTTGAAAGAGAACCTGGGTTGATCTCCTACAATGTGTCTAATTGTATCATCAACCATAAGAACAGACCACTTCTTCTTTATAATGTTACATTCCAGTGTAATACCACTTGAATAAGTAAGTGAAACTCTGGTGTTATTTGATATTGTACATTACTTGAGTCAAATATGGTCTTTTCCTACTGCCTCTAACTTGATACACCCCCCCCCCCATATTGGTCCATCAACTTCCCTTCTACTGCATTTCTTGTAAAGGCTTTACTGGAAAGGCCCACCCAGATTCTGCTACAGTTTGCTGTGAGGGAAAGGTTAGTTTGCTTTTTATTTGTTGTGTTTTGTATTACTTTATTGCATTTTTCTATTTTGTATACTGTGATTTGTTTTCTTTACACTGTATTTTACTTGTATTCAGCTTTTAACTGCATACTAAAACTTGAAAAGAGACCATAGCTCTGTCTCTTGTGAGTCAAACAGAAATTAGAAGAGGTAAATTAAGGAGTCACACATAAGTTACAACTGGTCAGCTAAGGTTAATCATCTGTGAACTGAGGGGGTGGAGCTAGGAACTAAACCCTCTATTTAAGGGGTAAAATAAAACATTTCAGAGCTTTACCGGAAAGGCTCACCCAGATTCTGCTGCAGTTTGTTGTGAGGGGCAGCTTAGTTTACTTTTTATTTGTTGTGTTTTGTATTACTTTATTGCATTTTTCTATTTTGTATACTGTGATTTGTTTTCTTTAACTGTGTTTTACTTGTATTCAGCTTTTAACTGCATACTAAAACTTGAAAAGAAACCACAGCTCTGTCTCTTGTGAGTCAGACAGAAATTAAAAGAGGTAAATTAAGGAGTCACACATAAGTTACAACAGGTCAGCTAAGGTTAATCATCTGTGAACTGAGGGGGTGGAGCTAGGAACTAAACCCTCTATTTAAGGGGTAAAATAAAACATTTCAGAGCTTTACTGGAAAGGCTCACCCAGATTCTGCTACAGTTTGTTGTGAGGGAAAGGTTAGTTTGCTTTTTATTTGCTGTGTTTTGTATTACTTTATTGCATTTTTCTATTTTGTGTACTGTGATTTGTTTTTTTACACTGTGTTTTACTTGTATTCTGCTTTTAACTGCATACTACAACTTGAAAGGCATCAGACAGAAAATTTTCCCATCCTCCCAACCACCATTGTCTTTCTAGTTGCCTGCCCCTTATGTTAATTTGACCATATATCTCATTTCCTCTCTGCTTTTACTGGCTGGTATGAGTAAGCACAAAATTATCATTTTGTGAAATCACTCCCCTTCAACTATTTAAATGTATTGGTCATCCTACTGTATTCCATAGTACCAGAATACAAAAGTGACCACCCCATTTCAATCTATCTTGCTGTTTTAAAAATAGTGACTCTCCACTAAAACTTAACTTTTAGACTGGTAAAACTTAAGTTACCTACTTTCATATCCACCTCCTCTAGTGCACACCATTTTTTCATCTTACCTTTAAGCATCTATTGCAAGACCACCAGTTATTGTAGAGCCCACATTCTGGCTCTCAGTAGTCATCTTGGGATTAGTGCTTCTCTTTTCTCCTGGTGAGAGAAGGAGTGCAGTTAGATTATTTCCTGGAGACTGCTGATCACCAGAAAGCATAATAACTACTTTCTATGTGACAGCTTAGAATCTGTGCTTATATTCTGATCCTGGTGAGAATAGGAGCAGAGTGCACTGATTCCTGGCTCTTTCTGGTTGGAGTGTGAGTGTCTGTGTTTAACATACCTGATTGGTCTGGTTGCTATTCCAGGCATCTGTCAGAAAAAGGCTACAAACCTGCAGACCCTTGCATCATCTGGGACAAGACTGTGGATCACCAAACAGGCCATGACCTGTTTCTCTTCTTGGGAGTGGTGCTAAAACTAGCTAGTTTTAGCTAGAACTAGCCAGTGTTTTAGTTTCAGCACTCAAAACTGTTTCCTTGTGCTCAGCACTTGCTTAGAATTTGTTGCAAGCACTAAATAAACTACAAATTACTATGGCACTCGACTTTACTCACTTGTCAAGAGGAAAATAGTTCTTAGTACTTAAATTAGTAAGCACCTATCCAGACATGTCCATGGGTCAGCTCCTGGTGTTTTCTCCTGTTCACCTGATGAATCTGTGCATCTTGGGCCAATGTAGCAATTGCCTCATGTACACTGACAACCCTCTCCTCCTACCACCCAACAACTACAACCTGTGAGAGATGCACTTATATAGCGAAACTGGCAGCCAAGCTTTCTCCAGCCAAGACTGGACTAGACAGTCAAGAGGAGAAGGTTAACACCTGTACCACACCACACTCAACACACAGTCCTTCAAAACCCACACTACCAAAACCCACACATATAAACACAAAGCACACATCCACATTTATGATGGCTCTCAATAAAAATCTGCTCAAGTAACAGAGACGTCATAAGCTGAAATGCAGTCAACCACCACCCCCCAACACTACTCAAATGACACATAACCCACATAATCAGTGTGCCACTCAACCTCAGCCCATAAGAAAAAACAACGTACCCAACACACTAGTCATAGGTAACTCTATAGTCAGGCACACTAATGTCCCACTCACCAGGCTAAACAAGGCGAAAGTTACTGTTAGCTGCCTGTCGGGTGCCAGGATCTGCCACATAATGCACACACTCAGGTCACTCCACAGCAAGTACAAATATGACTCTGCCATTGTCCATGTTGGTGCGAATGTCCTGAAATGTACCTCCCTGGTGTACATGAAAAGAAACATGGAGGAGCTCTTGGATCTTGTAGCCCAGGTAGGTATGACCCTAGCCCTCAGTAGCATCCTGCCATTGCCCAGAATGATACCACAGTGCAAGGACAAAATGATTGACTTCAACAATTGGCTAAGCTTCTGATGTCATTCTAAGGGGATCCTGTATCTGTCTGCCTGAGACGACATGGTCGGCAGACCACGATGCTTTGCCAGAGATGGTCTGCACTTGTCGCCCCTGGGATTCCAGATACTGGCTAAGGCTCTTGCCACCCCTATACTGCCTTTTTAGGCAAGGTTCAAATGCCAAATTTACCACCTTAACAGGTACAAGCAAGCAAACTCTGAAGGTAATGCTACTCAATGCTAGAAGTCTAAACCTCAAAATGCACTCACTCGAGGCACTCCTTAAAATGGAGAACATAGACATCTGTACAGTGACAGATATCTGGTTCAAGGCTCCAGAGAGCACCCCTGCATTACCAGACTATAACTCATACCACACCTTTTGGCCACCTAACCTATATCACCAGGCTGGATTTAACTCACCTCCAGGCTAGTTGCTCAACATAATGCATCCAGAATTATCCCAGTGCAACTAACACTGGGCAAGACTGCAGTCCAGGTTGTAGCTTGTTACAGAACCCCTACCATGGCCCAGGATTCCCAATACCTTAATTATGGGCGATTTCAACTACCCCACCATCAACTGGGAAAACTACTCATGTACCAACTCATTCGCTCAATGTTTTCTGGAATTCATAAATTTAAATTCCTTGGATCAGCTTGTCCACACCCCCACCAGGGGCAGCAATATCCTGGACCTGGTCATTACCAATATGGGTAACGAGTGTTCCATGCCAGAGGGCAACTCCTCGCTGGTCAGATCCGACCTCAAGCTAATCACCCTAGACATCCATATCCCACCCCCACCTCCCATTAAGGAAACCACCATCAAAAACTACTACAAGCCAACTTCATGCTTCTTGAGACAGAAGTGGCAAATTTCACGACACCCATGCAGACTGCAAATAGAGGTATGACTGCTGAATCTTACACAAATGCACTGGCCATCCCAACAGAACCAAGATGATATCCTCCAAGAAAAGGAAGCCAATCTGGCGGTCCCCAGCCATAAACAAACTCTACAACAGAAGGAAGACGCTGTTGTAAAAAAAGAGTAAACTCCCAAGATTAGAGGAACTCCCTGGTCAGCCTCTACAAGAAGCTGAGAGCCCTTATAAAATCATCCAAAGCCAGTTATGAAAATAAAATTGCCACTGTTTGCAAAGACAACCACAAAGCATTCTACAGATATGTCAAGAATCTCAATGGCAACACTCAGATCTGCTCTGAGCTACAGCACAATGACACTAAATATACAGAACCAACTGATATTGCCAACATCCTGGCAGATAGGTTCAATGCTAACTTTACCCCCCTCTCACCCTCCAACGGGCACATCTTAATACTGGAAGAATGCAAAGCCCCTGTAATCATGGATGAACAAGTAAAAACTGCACTTTCCAAAGCCAAGAACACAGCATCCATGGGACCAGACAACATCCCAGGCTGCGTACTGCACGAACTACAGAACAAACTGGCACCCCACCTAAGTACCATGTTCAATCATAGCCTCACCTCAGGCTATGTGCCGACTGAATAGCACCCAATGATGATTATCCCATTCTACAAAGGGGGTGCCACCATGGACCCCGGAAACTACCGCCCCATTAGCCTGACAAGCCTGGTCTGCAAGGTCATGAAACGTATCATCTTGGAGCTTATAAACAAAGACATAGGTAACCTCCAAACCCTGGACCCCACTCAGTTTGGGTTTGTAAAAGGTAGATCATGTCTACTAAACCTGATGGACTTCTTTGAAGCAGTCATCAGAGCCGTCGAGAGGGCAAGGTAGTACACACAGCCTATCTTGACCTCACCAAGGCTTTTGATACAATCCTCCACTCTGGAATTATAGATAAACTCACTAAACTGGGCATAAATCCCTGTGTCACAAGATGGGTGGCCAATTGGCTCACTGACAGAACCCACACAGTAAAAGCAGCTGACTCCAAGTCCGACTTCAGACTAGTAACGAGTGGAGTACCACAGGGTTCAGTCCTGGGTCTTTTCCTGTTCAGCATCAACTTCTCTGAAGTGCAGGACAACACAGAAGGTCTTTGGCTAACAAAGTTCGCAGATGACTGCAAACTGGGAGCCATAATAGAATCACCTAATGATGTAGACATTCTACAAAAGGGCCTCACAGAGACAGATGCTTGGTGTCAAAGTCATGGCCTCAAGCTCAATGCCAAGAAATGCACTGTCATCCCGTTTGGGAAAAACACGGTACCCATGAACTACCACATAGGCAGTAGCTCACTAAACACCGAAAGTGTGGTAAGAGACCTTGGGACACAGGTGGACAGTAATCTCTCCTTTGATAACTACATTGTGTCAGTAGTCAGGAACTCCTTCTATGTGGCACACCTCATCACAAAATGGGTTTTACTCTATAAAAAAAGAAGGTCATTGTTCTTCTCTACTCACCCCTCATCAGACCCATTATAGAGTACAATGCCCAGTTTGGCATGCAACTCACAAGACACCTACAACAACTGGAAAGGCCACAGAAATACCTCACTAAGAGGATTACAGGCCTCAAACAGATGCCATATACAGACCGTCTCAAAAAACTGCAGCTCTACTCCATCACATATCACATACTCAGAGGCGATCTCTGCCTAACATACAAAGCTATGTCAAACCCAGAGCTGTTGGACATGCTACACTTAAAGAAATCTCAATCTGTCTGAACCACATGCTCCAGGAACCTAAACCTTGTCACCACAATAAACAGAACATGTTTCAGGGATAGATTCCTGTCCCAGGGACTTCCCATACTCTGGAACAAACTACTCATTCATGTCAAGCAAAGCTCCTCATTGGCCCTCTTTAAGAAAAATCTTGACTGGATGGGAAATAGAAAATTCACCCAGGGGATCACTTCTGTGGCACTGCTTGACAGGGGCACAGGAAAATAATTTTCTTGGGTGGCAAAAGCAGGGAACCTTTTTGGCTAGGCTTATATAGGCCCCAGGGCTGATAGCCTAGTACCTACCTATGAACTTATTTCTACAAACGTCACCGGGATGCATACTAGATCGATTTCCTTTTGTTGTGAACTGGGCCTTTAACATTATTGTATGAACTTGTGCATTATCTTGAGAAGACAACTACTTTTCTTAAGTTTACTATGAGTTCCTCCCCAGTTAGTGTTTGCTTTTTGCATGTCAGCATTTTTAGAATGGGAGATTGTCATTTTAGAATGAGTATGCATAGGAGGCTCTGCAAGAAGAATAACCTTTTGTATTGATCTAGTATGCATCCCGGTCACATTTATAGAAATGTAGTGAAAGGCCAGTGCATGATGGCATCTAGATTGAATAATGACAATGATTGCTTAGAGAAAGTGCATGTAGGATTTTATTAGGAGACGCTATTCTGCAAGGGAAGTTGATGGACCGATGAGGGATTGAAGTCACGTAGTCTGTTTTATTGATTTATTGACTGTGAGATGTATTAGAATATGTTACATTGTGTTTTATGACCTGATGAAGTGCCAACAGGTGGGAAAACATTTACCTAATAAAGTTTTATTTGATTTTAAGTTGTGTCGGTTAGTCCTCTCTTTTTAATGTTAAGTCTGACTGGAGTTGGCAATGAATGCTGGTATGAGAGTGTTCTGATGAGTGAATGACCATGTCATCAGCATACAGGATAAGTGGGAGATCAAATGCAAGTCTGCATACCAGTAGGGTTAGCCTGATGAGTCAGTTAAACTGCATGAATTGTAAAAAGAAATAACTTCTAGCTTAAAAGTGCAAAATGCATTTAGCCTTGATTTACAAAATATAGCAGTAAACACAGCTCTTCCCCTTTAATATTAGGTGTTACATTTTGGTTTCACCCTGTTACCTACCTTTAATTTTACAAGTTCTTTGATTTTTTGGAGGAACTATATTAACTACATTTAGACTAAGAACAGTTCAGATTCTAGTATTTTAATCCTCAAAATTTCTGATAGATCACTGAAGATTAAAATGGTGTGATCAAAATAAGAAACTCTGCAGCTTAATACAGTTCCAGGTTATAGCATTTTTTCACCACAATGTAATAATCCACATTTTCACTATGAAACGTCATTCTTGCAAGTCAAACTGGCTTAGAGAATTATCAGACGACCTTTTCACTGCATAGATCTAAACAAGGACATTTCTCTCCCTGTCTCAGCATTCATGAACTTATTTATCTTACCTTAAACGCTTGAAGAGGACAAAAGCGATAAGTAATGCCCCCAAGGAGATACCATGTCCAAGATAATTGATAATAAGTGCATTTTGGTAATGAAGCTTGCTCTTTTTCTGATAGAAAAAAAAGAAATCAAGAACACAAAATTAACAATAAATAGCAGTACATAGTAAAAGGTAATACTGTAACCTGTTCTTTCATTTTTGTGTCAAAAATGGGATATTGAGTAAGGTTTACAACAAAGAAATATAGTGCATCATGAAAATTAAATATACTCACTTACCTTTTGCCCCAGGTATGGTTAGTTCAAATTTTTTTGCTATTTTTGGTTTGTGGAAAGGAAAGACAAGCAGAGTCTAAGCAAAGCCCTAAACCTCAATGTCATCATTTTTATCCAAAACACTCAAAGTCTTGTCAAGTTTATTGTAATTACATTTCAAACATATATTCTGAAATCAGAACACAAAACACTAGTATTTACTTTTTTAACATAATTAGAAAGGCTGTCTAAAAAATCTTTTAAAGGTGGCTGCATCTCACTTTACTAACTGCTGTTTCTGCACTGAAAGGTTATAAAGCCCTTCATGGTCATGCTAACAGATGTTTTTGCCACAATCTTGTGACCAGGCCTGTCTTTGAATCCTGTCTTTATAGCTGGCCACAAGTTGTAAGGTTGTGGCAAAAAGACCTGTGAGCATGATCATGAAAACCAGTGATTCAGAGATAGATGAGCCACAATAAGGAAAGTCCTCATTATCAGCTAATGCGCATGTTTCTGAATCACTTGGTGATTATCCCAAGCATTAAAAGGCCATTTTCTGCTATACTTGTTATAATCACCTCTGGTGAGCAATGGTTTGTGTTAGGACAGGCATTCCCTCGTTCATTCCACCTACACATATGCACATCAAAACACACACACACACACACACACACACACACACACACACACACACACACACACACACACACACACACACACACACACACACACACACACATGCACAGACATTATACATGGTGTACACACTTTTCATC
>NC_056747.1:1087058780-1087076280 GCF_019279795.1 Protopterus annectens | reverse complement strand
GTGTGTGTGTGTGTGTGTGTGTGTGTGTGTGTGTGTGTGTGCGCAAATATATCAGAAAATATTTTCTATACTGAAAATTGTAGTCCTTTAAATCATTTTCAGATGGTTACCAGGTTAATATCTCCAGGTGGTCTTTTAAGTCTAGCTATGCTTCTCAAAAATCAAACCCTATACTTTATGTATTTGAGGTAAACACTTTAACAATTTTGCCAACACCCAACCCCCCAACAGTTTATATCTTAGATTTCTTCAATAGTATTCCATATCTGAAGAACATTTCTGTTAATAGTACACACCTGGTCTTTTGGGGACAATTCTTCCTGTATTTGGTTTAATACTAAGAAAACAACATTTAGAATTATTGGGTGCTCTTCTTATACTTTAGAAAACATTTACAAAAATTGCTTATCACAGCCTGCTACACAACCCCAAACATGTCCCTAAACTCTCACTCGAAGTTCCTAAGCACCCTGGAATCTATCAAGGTCCAACCCAATACTCTCATACTGGGTGACTTCAACTACCCTTCCATCAACTGGGAAAACTATTCAAGTACCAGCTCATTCTGACCCCACTAGAGGAACATCCTTGACCAGGTTATCACCAACATGGGAGACCATTGTTCCACACCTACAGTCAATTCCTCCCTGGTTAAATCTGACCACAAATTGATCACCATGTTAATCTCTATCTCACCTACACCCCCACCCTGAAAATCTTCTCTAAAGCTGACACTGGGCTCCTAAAAACAGAGGTGAGGTAAATAACTTCTTGGCAACTATGCCAATGGAAAATAGCTGCATGACTGCCAAATCATATACTAATTGACTGTTTGAGCATGTACGTAAATGCATGGACCTTGCCATACCAAATAAAACTAAGACACTCTCCTCCAAAAAAGGAAGCCAATCTGGTGGTTCCCCAGCCATCAATAAACTCTAAAACAGAAGGAAGAAACTGCTGCAGAACAAAATGAAGTCACAAGAGTTGAAAACCTCCCTTATCAGTCTCAAAAAAAGCTAAAATCCCTTATCAAATCCTCTAAAGTCAGCTATGAAGCCAGAATTGCAGATGACACCAAAAACAACTGCAAAGCCTTCTATAACTACATCAAAAACCTCCAAGGCAATACCTAGTGTTGCTCTGAGTTATTGCACAATGGCACCTCCTATACTGAGCTATCAGATATAGCCAACATACTGGCTGACAGATTCAGTGCCAACTTTACCCCTCTCTCCCCTCCAAGGGCCCTATCACAATACCAGAAGAAAGCCTGGTACTCACCATTTCTGCAGCACAGGTAAAAGCTGCATTGTCCAAAGCCAATAATACAGTGTCTATGAGACCTGATAATACCCTGGCTGCATCCTACATGAGCTACAAAACAAACTGGCACCAAATCTGTGTGCTCTGTTCAATCACAGCTTTACCTCAGGCTATGTCCCTAAAGAATGATGCACTGCTACAGTCATCCCGCTCCATAAAGGAGGAGCAACTACAGACCCTGGGAACTATCGCCCCATTAGCCCGATGAGTCTGGTATGCAAAGCTATGGAACGCATCATCATGGACCTGCTTAACAAAGATATAGGCAATCTACAAACTCTTGACCCCATACAGTTTAACTTAGTCAAGGGGAGATCCTGCCTGCTGAACCTGGTTGACTTCTTCGTGGCAGTCACCAAGGCTGTGGATGAGGGTAAGGCAGTGCATAGAGCCTACCTCAACCTGGCCTAAGGCTTTGATACCATTCCTCACTCAGGTATCATTGATAAACTCACCAAACTAGGCATCAATCCTCACATCACTAGGTGGGTTGTAAACTGGATCATAGACAGGACCAACAGAGTGAAAGTTGCAGATTCCAAGTCAGACTGTCAACCAGTCATGAGTGTAGTCCCACAGGGTTTGGTCTTGGGTCCTCTCCTGTTTAGCATCTACTTCTCAGAAGTCCAGGCCAAAACAGAAGGAGTCTGGCTGACCAAGTTCACTGATGACTGTAAGCTAGGAGTCATTATGAACTCCCAAAATAATGCAGACATCCTACAAAAGGGCCTTTCTGAGACCAATGACTGGTGTCGGAACCCTGGCCTGAAGCTTAACGCCAAAAAATGTGTTTTCACCCCCTTTGGAAAAAACTCAGTTCCCATGAATTACCATATTGATGGGAGTCCACTGAACACTGAAGGGCCATAGGAGATCTGGACATCCAGGTGGACAGCCACTTCACCTTTGACCACCACATTGCCACTGTGATCAGAAAGTCCATGGCACATCTTATAACCAAATTTTTGCATCCAGGAAGAAAGAGGTCATCATCCCTCTTTACTCATCCCTCATTAGACCATTCATCGAATATAATACCCCGTTTGGCATGTACCTGACCAGACACCTACAACAGCTGGAGAAGCCGCAAAAGTACCTTACAAAAAGGATCATAGGCATTAAGCACATGTCCTACAACTTCAGCTGTTCTCAGTCTCTTATCGTCTACTTAAAGGTGATCTCTGCTTGACGTACGAAGCCATGTCCGACTCAGCTCTACTTAAAATGCTGCAGCTAAAGAAATCCCAATCCCCCCGTGCCACATGCTCCAGAGATCACAGCCTCATTGCTACAATTAACAGTACATGTTGGAGGGACAGGTTCATCTCCCAAAGACTCCCCATACTCTGGAATAATTGGCCCTTTTCAAGAGAAATATTGATGAGTGGATGGGTAACATAAAGTTCACTCCAGGGATTATTACAGTTGCCCTACTGGATAGGGGCACTGTGAACTAACATCGGGTGGCACAGTTCCTGGGCAATTTTTTTGGGCTAGGCTTGTAAATGCACCAGGGCCATTAGCCTAGTACACACCTATGAACCTGAAAGCAACAATATCAAATGAGCATTTCCGTGAGGCCTATATGGACCTTAGAATCCAGATATAATTTCCACCAATGTAGTTAAGGCCTCCTACATAAATAATGAGCAGGAGGTTTTGTCAACTAACTCTAAACATTTTTGGAGGGAGCCAAAGCAACTCACCAGTAGCATTACCAACTTTCAGTAGCAAGTGCACTTCTCCCCTGGTAACTACACTTGTAGGTTACCAGTTACTACATTCAATTCCCAGTAAATATAATCCAATAAGTAATGGCAAGTTTTCCATATTAATTTAAACATGTGCTTCACAGCTTTATAGTTTAGCTGCAGATAGTGCAACCTTTTTATTTCAACCAGCTTGCAGTTAAAGAAAGTGAAAAAACATAAACAGCATAAAAGTATAGTCATTAATTTGCACCCATCCTTTCTTAAAATTGCCTCCATATTCATTGCTACACCCCTTGTTCAGTTATACAGTTTGTCACTAACCACTGGTGCATTCCACACATCAGTTAAACATGCCATAATAACCCCACTACCCAAAGTCACACACCCAAAGGCATGCAAAAACCATAGGCTTCTGGCAATCTTCTCTCTATTAACCAAAATATTTTAAAAAGTAGTTTACAAACAGATCTTTGAACATATAAACAAATATGTCATTGCCAATATAATTTCCCTGCACTGTCTTCCTTACAATACAGCTGTCTTTCCTCTATCTCACATATTTCCCCAACATTTTTACATACCTCTACCATCTTTAGCCTTAGCCCCACTCTCCTGTTCAAACATTCTCATCCTCCACATAACAAAAAGCACTTTGAACTTACCTTTCAATCTAAAATAAAAAAATAATTATATATGAAAAAACATTGCTTTTCAAATCTATTAGTTACTAGAAACCCTCATCTCAACCCTTGACTACACACCCAAACAGTAATCCAACCATTCTCACTGCACCTTTTAAGGAACAACATTGGACTACTCATTTTTAATACCACCCTCAGCAGCATCTGTAATAATCACTGTGATGAACACACCTGGGTTGCCTTACACTTATCAGACATTATTACAGTCAAAAAAACATGGCTAAAACACAAAACTTGTGATGAGAAAGTTGTTCCACCTGGCTATCACATCCCCAGACACAATATATCTCAAAAAAGGCAGGATGGGTGGCTATTATCAATCACTTACCCCTCCCCTTTCTATCGTTAACATAAACATTTTCATGGCCACAAGTGAAAAAGCAAACACAAAAGTATACCTATAATAGGAGTATACATTTCCCAGGCAAAAACAATGACTGTGTAGAAGAACTCCTCTCAGGGTTGTCTACCAACATTTCCCAGAAACACTAATACTAAGTAATTTCAACATAGACTAGCTAGCAATTAATAATGACTCCAACACCACCTATAATAATAATATCAATTTATTTGCCCTTAACTCACAAGTACCCCAAGAAGAAACGATAAAAAAAGCAATGGGCAAAGTACCCTAAACTGGAATCTAACCAATAACCTAAAATAAGATCTTTTCTCTAGGCTCTCTCCCAGTTACCTTAAGTGGCCACCTACCTACATATGCTTTAAGAAATCATACTAATCCCACAAAATGTCACCACGTCTACTGCAATACAACCACATTTGTCTCAGATATCATATAAAACACCCTGAAATCTGTCATTTGGTCAAAATTAAAAACTCTCCAACTCAACAAACCTGTATCCCTGTTTAAGTCCTCATTCCTAAATATACCCAATGAATTTGCCCAAGATAGAAATAAGTGGGTCAAGTTTAATTCTTCCTTAGGCTAGTTAGACAAGCAAAGCTTCTAGTGATAGAAACAGATGAAGCTTTGTCCAGCTGGAAACATAACAAAACTGAACCCAATATCCAGAGATACAGACAGCTTCGCAATTAAGCCAAAAGTATTATCAAAACAAATGAAAGACCTTTCTGCACCAATCTACAAAGCACAAGGCAAAATAACCCCAAACCATTTTAGGCCTCTGTAAACAAACTGATCACCATTGACTGTACTACTCAAACCACTCCCAGTACTAACACAAACAAAAAAAAAAAAAAATCAGAGACCATAGTTAATCAATTCAACACCTGCTTATAGAATCTGTTGCCTCCTTAGTGAAAATCACTTCCCCCGCCCACCTATTAAACTTAGTAATCTAAGCACATCATTTTTACATCCTGTACCAACTTCTACCATTAAAAAACTTCATCACAAGTTTAAACCAACAACAAAAGTTGCAGCTAATGCCCTAGTCTATCCAGTGTCAGTCTTAATCAACAGATCAATCAAAGAAAGAGATGTACCTTACTCTACAAGAAATTCTACATGCTGCCACTTCATGAGGGCAAATCAAATGAGTTCACCAGTTACAGGCCCCTCATCTTCCTTTCCCCTCTTTCAAAAATTCTCAAAAACATGCAGTCATAATCAACTGCTAAGCTGTATATTAGACTAGAAACTACCCTCTCCCACTGAGCATGGCTTTCAACCATACCATAACACCACCACTGCCCTAGTCAATTTCAACACATCCATAAACATGCACAGACATGCTGATGACCTGGTATCTATGACACTCCTCAGCCTTTCTAAGGCCTTTGACATGGCCTTCAGCCTTTCTAAGGCCTTTGACATGGTCCCCCACTCTATACTCCTTACTAGACTTGCACTGTTAGGGCTTGAACTACCTGCCATCTCCTAGTTTGATAGTTACCTATTTAACAGGCAACAAGAAGGCAGATGGCACTCTGAAATCTTTCTTTCTTTCTCCCTGAAGCAATGGGTGTTCCTCAGGGATCTATCCTAGGCTAAGTCCTATTTAACGTATTCACAGATGATCTACACTAAGCTAAGAAACATACCACCATAATGCAATATGCAGATGACTCAGCTCTGACTTGTTCAGCTAACACTCTTGATAAACTTCAAAAAGCCACTCAAAAGTCTCTCCTATCTGTTGAATCATGGACCTATTATGGATCAATCATAAATTCTACTGAGTCCCTTAAAAACTTACTCCAGTTTAAACCCAAATCCCACAATGGAAAAACATTTCCTCTTCTCACTAACCTCATCTAACAATTCTTCCATATAAATAATCACTCACGCTAAACTTCTAGGTCTGACTACAGACAAGAACCTGAAATGTGATCTCCATATAATAGAAGAGGTAAAAAAAAAACATCAAAAGCTTGGAACTGTGTATAGGATGATGCCCTACATAAATGAAGCTGCAAGGAAACAAATAGCTACTGTATACCTTCTCCTAACCCTCCTATATGGTGCCCCGATATTCATTAATCTCTTTACTACCCAATCTCATTAACATGAAAAATGCTATAACACAATAACACAATTTACCTCAGATTTATCCACAGGAATAATCACTGTTTTACAATAAGGCAGCTCCTCTGGACAGAACTCCCTAACTTCCTAGTGCTTTCCCAACTAACAGCTGCTCATACCTTTGTCTGCAGTCCTGAAAAATACTCTGGACTGACCAACATTCACCAAATAGACCATTAGGCCCAGGAGACAAGCATCTGTAAAATGTGAGTAATGCAATGACCTAGATGGTGGTTGTCTTTTCTCCTGTCACATGTCAAAAACATGGAAATCCATTCTATACTCACTATGAATAACTATCAACTCAAACCTTTCAAACAGAATCTAAAGTAATACCTGATGGACAACTGATCCTGTGCTTGCTCTACCCATGGTTAACTAATCAATTCACAAAAAGGTTC
The DNA here is from genome assembly GCF_019279795.1 of Protopterus annectens. Taxonomy (NCBI): domain Eukaryota; kingdom Metazoa; phylum Chordata; order Ceratodontiformes; family Protopteridae; genus Protopterus; species Protopterus annectens. The sequence continues at coordinate 1,087,069,631 of NC_056747.1, read as the reverse complement.
TTCAAGGCACTACACCTCTCTATTGTTTTTCCCCAGTCTCCACCTACCTATCACTATCACACTTTTCTCCACCCTCTTTTTTCTTTATCTCCTCACCATCACCTTCTACTCTCTTCTAGACTATACCTTTCCTTTCCTGCTCTCCTCTACATTATACACCTCCATCCTTTTTTTCTGTCTGGGTAACACTTCATGAGGGAAATGTATAAAACAAGAACAACATTTCAAGTGCACAGTTAAGCCTTTGCAATCTGTTTAACTCTTGTAATATGTCTTTACAGTATGAAGTTATTGAACAGTAACTACCAGCCTATGCTAAACTGCTAAAAAGTACTTCTTTGTAACCTAAGTGTTTGCAGTTGTCTGCTTTATAAAACCTGCAATAGTTCATTCTTGTTGACCTGTCCATCTGTAGCGCTTTTTTCCACAGCCTTCTGCTGAAAAGGTGCTCTGCCCAGCCGGACGTAAGCAAACATAAACATATAAATAAAATAAATAAATTGCCTTCTTTTGCAACCATCTATATAGCTTCTGCACTGCATTTAGCACCATGACTGCTTTATACAGCCACAGATAGGATTCTCAATAATATAAATGAGGCCCTGCTTACAGGAGGCTTATTCATTGACGATACCAGTGCCTTTGAAACAGTGGATCATATGCTGCTAGTTCAAAAACTCAGAAGACTAAACTTCAGCTCTCCTGCACTAAATTGGCTTTAAAGTTATCTTGAAAATAGAACATTTCAAATGTATGCCCAAAACATACACTCTGAATTTAGTTTTCTGAATACAGGTGTTCCCCAAGGATCATCCTTGGTCCACTCCTCATTTCACTTTTCATCAATGATCTTATTTATAACCTATCAAAACTAAATACAGTTATCTGTGTTGATGACATCCTTCCTATAGAATCCAGCAAAAGCCACAGTGACCTGTAACAAAAGTTACAAAACCAGTTTCAGAAACTTACGTAACTAGGCTTACAAAAATAGATTTCTGATTAACCTGGTTTAATCAATCATCTGGTTCTTTGTCTGTAGCTAGAGACTACTTCATTTACCTTCTTTATTGGTCAAAGGTTGCAAATGTTGAACATTACCTCAATTATCTGAGCAAAGGATTACATTGGCCCAGATTCCAAAATACTTACTCTGAGTGTATGTGACCACTTACACGGAGAGTAGGCTGAGATCAGCTGTTTTAGAATCTGGTCTGCATAGTAAACCAGTTTATGCATAGGCCTTATACCAAAGTAAGTCACTTACACAGTGGCAGCAGGTAATCAGGGCAGACCTACAATGAGAACAATTATCCGGCCCCTTATGTCAGGTGGAAAACTCAAAAGAGGGAATCACAAATGGTGGAGCAAAAAGAGACCACCACTAAACATTGAATAACTCATAAGAGTGAGTCACAAAATATTGAGTATTTTTTCCACTAAAGAAGCCCTATATCAGTTAATCACAGGTACAAATCCAAGATTAAGTATTATCTTAATAGTGATACTGTAGGGAAAGAGGTTTTAGTAATGCAATTTTTCGGGTTTGGTTTAGGGGCAGGGGTAGAATTAGGGTTACAGTAAAGGTTAGCACATGAGTAAGGTGGACAGGAGGCTTCTAAAGTATTAGCAAAGGGCATCAGAGTGGTCAGACTGAAGTTTCAAAGTTACTTTGAGCTGAGAGATAATGTCTAATGTCTAAATAATATATATCCACTATTTTTTCTTCATGATGATGCATTTCTCAACAAAAAATGTTGATGCTTGTGTTATTAAGTTAAAGAATTGGGCCACTGATTGCAAATTTGCTGATATACATAATTTGTTAGTACAAAACAGAATTGTATTTTGTGTCAGGAAAAATCAGGTAAGAGACAGATTATTTAGAGAAGCAAATTTAATGTCAAGCAACTTGAATAATATATGAAAAACTTGTGATATTAATTTGTCACAGCTTTTGTACTATTGCACTTGGGATATAAAATCTGAAAATAAGTAAACTAAAATAAAATGACTCAGGATAGCCGCAGGAAGCTCAAAACCTATTAACATATGTGTAAGTAATAATTTCTGCATATAATGTGGCTATATATGCATGGTAACAATAAATGTCTTTTTAAGATTCTAACTCAAATTCCTAATATTTTCCTTGACTTGGGAGTCTTTAGATCTGCTGTATATGCTCAGTTGGATTTTACTTTATTATTGATTTGTATTTATGTTGATGGCCTACCAGAATTATTTGAATTTAAATTTCCCATTATATTTGGACCTGGATTGGACTGCTAATTCTGTACATTTATTTAAGGCTATAAAACTCCTTGACAAATTTAAATGCCGAGATGTTTAGAGTGTTGTTATATATCCAAATTTCAAGACTTCATTACAGAATTAATTGAATTCTGATATATTGGTTTCAGTGAGTTCAGGTAGCTTGATGGAAAAAGGTTACTAGCTTGTGGTCTGACTTAATTAGAGAAGGAATTACTAAGATATTTGTACAAAATGGCACTACATTTGTAAATAGAACTTCAGGAATAGTTTTTCCTCTGCTTGGAGTAGTCAAAATCTGGTCCACTGAAATGTATTCATTAGGTCTAAAACCTTCTCAGTATATCCTACATTGGTGTTGTAGGTACTCCAGTCAACAGATGGATAGTTTAAGTTTCCCATTTATGGAGTTCATCTTTAATGTTTAGGAATCTGAAATGAACTTCAAGGATCATGGAAAGAGTTCTGTACTGAGATGAAATTATAGCTGATTTTGTTTTGTGTGATTTGGAGTTTTGTAAGTTCAGCTTGTGGGTCACTGGAATTCTATCTAGAGGGATTGTCCATCACAGCTGAATTTGTTTTTGCAGGCATGGTGGACAGTAAACTCAGGCTTGGGGGGAGAGCTTTCTGGGCATTTAAATGAGGTTTCAGTGATTATACATACACAGATGCCTTCCAAATGCAGGAGTACCTCAAGGTTAGGCAGTTTGTTGTTTAGACTTATAGTAATGAGCAGAGCCACCTTAATTTGATCCTGTTTTGATACTGATGCATTTGCAATATAAATATATAAATATATAAATATAAATATTCATAAACTGAACTTTGCCTAAAAAGGGCACTATGGGAGCACCAAAAGCTTTGTCTAGTATGTGTAAGTCCGTGAACCAGAGATGCTGACCATCCCTTGCAAAGCATGTAGGACTACATGCATACATACATACATATATACATACATACTAATATTTCAAGCATGGGCACTAATGCCCTTTTAGCGTGCCAATATACCAAAACACTTGCATCCAGACTGTTCTTAAAATATCTAAACTAGTACTTGCTTTAATGTTATTTGGTATCCTGTTCCATGCATCAGCTGCTGTCTCAGAGAAACAATTAATACACTTGTCATTCCCATAGAATCTTCTACATAGGTTGTCTGATGATTCTCTATTACTTTTTGATAACCCCAAACATTCCCAGAGGTAGTTGTCTCTAAGTACCCCATATACCTGAATAAGATCTCTTCTTAGATATCTATAAGAGGCACTAAGTTCAGATATTTTAGTCTTTCATAATTTAAATTTTGACATCCATGGATGGCCTTGGTATATTTATGCTGCACTCTTTCTATATTACTCACACTTGCTTTCTTAGAAGGTTTCCATACTGTTATTCCATACTCAAGTTTGGGTGTAATGTAACTAACAAATAATGACTTCATCATTTCTGATTTCCTAGACATTATAAATCTTTTTATACAACCTATAGTTCTATAACTATCATTAACCAATTGGTTGATGTGATTAGAAAAACTCATCGCTGGATCTGCCCATATACCCAGGTCTTTAAATGAGTCTACAGTTTCAATCACTGTGTGGTGTATTAGACATTCTCCTTTCAATTTATGTGTCCGAAATCTCATATGCTTAGTTTTTGATGTGTTTATAAACATATTATTCTCCTGTGCCCAAATGGTCAATTTGATCAAGTTTGTTCTTTTGCAGACATGCCTTATCTGTAACACATGTAATCAGTTTACCCAATTTCAGGTCATCTGCATATAGACTGTAGAACACCTCATATGAAAACGTTAGGTCTGAAAGATACAATTTAAGCAAGTAAGGGCCTAGGGCAGAGCCCTGTAGGATACTCTGACTATAACCAAGAACTTTACCTATCCGGTTGCTGTATAATACTTGCCATATCATATTTGTAAGTCATGCAGCTATCCATCCTATCAAGAGTACATCGATACCTAGTTGTTCAAATTTATTTATCAGTGTTTTGTGTATGACCCTATCAAATGCTGAAGTTAAATCTATATAAATTACTTCACAGCACAATTTTTCATTCATAGTTGTTATTATATTGTTATCGAACATCATGTTACAGGTGGTAATAGATCTATTTTCAACATATGCATGCTGATATATGGTTTCAAGTCCCAACCTATCCAATTTTTACAATAACTTATCCAATATTCCCTTCTCCATTGTTTTTCTACAACATGAAAGTAGACCTAAGGAAGGGTCTATATGACTCTGGGTTTGTCCTCCTTCCCCTTCCCTTAAAGACAGGTTTAATAAGTGCATGTCTCCAATCGAGTGGAATCTCCCCATATTTATATGACTTAGTAAATATTAGAATAAGTTCTTGCTGAAGTGGTCTCAGGTTATTATTACTAATTCTGTCTCTTCCCTGTGCTTTGTTTGGATCCATATTGTGCAGTTCCTTTTCAATATAATGTAATTTCATTCCAGTATCTGATGTTACCTGGATGTTACTAGGACAACGTATCACCCTCTTTGTGGAGCCAAACTGTTCTGCGTACAATTTTGCAAATATATCTTTAATCTGTTGTGTCTGAGAATAAGTCTGAGAATCTGCACACAGTTTATCAATTTGTATGTTCTTTATTCCCTCCACATCTTATATATCTATAAAAAAGGTTTCCTATTATGCTTAATATCTTTATATAAATTTTCTTCAGTTTTTTCTTGATCTTGTCTCACACTGTGCTTAATTTGTTTGTTCAGCTTGTTTGTTTCACTTTTCAAAGTTGTAGTTCAACCTCTCTTCCATTTCTTATATTTTTGTCTCTCACCTTAACCAGGTATCTTGTTCTTATGGACATATATCCTCCTGACGTTATATGCCAAGATCCTTATGTTAAACTTTTTTTGATTTTGTTTGCACTCAAACAATTTCTCTTTCAAAACATTCCACATTCCATCTGCAGTTTTTTCACTCAACACATCACTCCAGTTAGTTTTACTTAGTGATTATTTTGCTTCCATATAATCTGTAATTAACCTTCTGTGCATTTGTTTAGATTTCAGTTTGGTAGAATTATCTAGCAACAAATTAATCTTTGTAACCCCATGATCACTGCACATCAATGGTGGTAAAACTTGACTTGAAGTAAAAGCAATTTGTTTGAAGAACACAAACTAGTATGTTCCATTCCTTGGTAGTTTTTTTTCAAAATCTGAAGCAATTGTTGTTCCTGAACATATTTTGTGAATAATTTCCTTACTAATGTTGTTGAATCAATATTATTCCATTCTGTTTCTGGTAAATTTGAGTCCACAGCTAATATTATTCTTCATTCTGAGTTTCATGCAAGAAATGTATGAATTCCTCTAGGTCATCAGCACTTGGCTTTGGTGGTCTATACACTCCAACAATTGTTATATCTTCCAGGGTTGTCTTTATTGTCACAGTTACACAGTCTATAGCATTGGTATTATCATTGAAAATGTAATAATCACAGGTCTCATAGCTATCTTTAATCCCTATCATGACACCTCCACCCGATTTTTGTTAGAATGTCTGTTACAGTAAAAGCATTGGTTCTATATTATAAAGCCGAAAGCTCTAAAGAGTGAAAACAAGTACATTGGCATATAAAAAGCGATGTACAAAAATAGCAAAACATACTTAGCGAAAATCAGAACATCGAACGTATTTGTTTGGATAGCAGCGTGATCCTGGGGATAAGGAAACATATCCTTTTCCCCACTGTAGTGCAGTCTCATAGTTGGTATATTTAAGTAGGGGGATGTGGAGGGGGGCTTTTAGTTTTATTTAGTTAATTTATGTATACCTGCATAGCTCTGTTGTTTAAAGAAACACGTTTGGTATTTTGATTTTCACTCAATGCGTGCTGCGCTATTTTTGTACATCGCTCTTTATGTGATGATGTACTTATTTGCTCTTTAGATTTTGGCTTTATAATATAGACCCAAAACATTTATACCTTGATAGAACTGGTTTCCAGTCATTGTTCTTTGAGCAAGTTTCACAAGCAATAACAACATCAATCTTGTGGAAATGTAGCAAATTTTCCAATAAAAAAAACTAAACTTTATAATTAATGCTCCTGGCAATAACAACCATCAGAGATGCATCAAATGTTGTTCTCTGTGAACTGTTAAAATTCTGACCTGGCAAAAATCCTGCCTAGTGTTTGCCAAATATTGCAAAATATGTGCTGCAAAAATTCTCTTCCCTGATCTTAACAAATGCATGCCATCCTGTCTCAACACGTTTGTCCAAAATTAAGCTTGAATGCTCTACACAATTCCATTTTTTTTAAAACAGGACATTTTTTCCATGTAAGTAGTTCTTTTCATTCATGGTGACCTGACTATCCTTTTTATAGTGATTTGTGTAAAATATGTCCTAACAGGTCCCCTTCAGTAGATCGAACTTTTAAATGTTCAAAGACGATATGGCCGCGACCATACCTTTGAACATTTAAAAGTCCGAATGAACTGAATGGAGATCTGCGTACAGAGTGGAACGGGAAGATTTGCCACTTCCGCAATGTAGTGCGATCTCGGAGTTAGTATTTTTAAGTAAGGGGTGTGGGGGGTGTGGGGATGCAGGGGGGCGTACAGCAGTTTAATTTTGTTTTTTTTTTTATTTTTTATTTTTTTCCTTCAGTGTTCAAACTATTACAAGTTCAAACATATGGTCCTGGCCATATTTGGTTTGAACTTGTAATATGTTTGATCTACTGAAGTAGATCTGTCCTAACACCTGTAGAAGCTATACTATTTAAGAGAGCTCTAAGTGCTCAACTAACAATCAGACAGTCCTTGCGGATGACATTATTTGCACTGATGTTAAGGTGTTCCAAGGCTTGTCTCATGTCTTCTATTTTTGCTCCTAGCAAGCATAACACTATTTGATGTTTATTATCTTCTCTGCAAATGTATCAGTTCCTTTAATAATTGAATCACCAATTGCAAGAATATCACCAAAAAGTTCCCACTAGATGAGTTGGCAGAAAAAATACTTAGAATAACAAACTCCAATGAAGTAGAATGGAGACCACAAGAAATTAGTGAATAAAAACAGCTTTATTGTCACATTCATCTCAAAGAGACTTCATCAGAATAAAATTCAAACTTCATGACCTCATTTTATATCTAAAAAAATAATAATTCAATTAAACAATAAATCAATTAATATTAAATTAAATAATTACAATTAAATGGTAAATCAATTAAGTCCAAAACAGATGTCTTAAAACAAACTAAAACCAACCCTACATTTAAACAAAACCATCCCTCATAAATAAACCTACACATGTTACAAAACCCACACTTTTACATCCCTTTATTCCTGTTACTACAAAAATATGTAAGTTTGTTGTGTTTGTCACTTTGTAAACAAGTTTTAATGTTGTAACTGTTTTTAAAAATAAATCTAATAAATCTAGGCTTCTCATCAACAGTCTTAAATAATTCAAAATTACCCTTTTTCTGTCAGTGGACATATCAAGACAGCATGAAATATCATAGTCAATGTCAATGGTTGACTGATGATTTTTGGAAACAAATCCAAAAAACAGGATAGGTAGAAATTCTGTCAATCTGTGCTTCCTTACCTCATTACCAAGTTCTGTTAATAAACTAAACTGATAACCCTGCTCTAAAAATATCCTAGTAATAAGGGAAATCTCTTATTCAAATCTGTGATCATCAAATGGCACCCACTGTAAAATTAAAAAAAAAAAACATTAAAACTTGTTTACAAAATGACAACCACAAGAAACTTACATCTTTTTGTATTAACAGGAATAAAGGAATGTATAAATGTGGGTTTTGTAACATGTGTAGGTTTATTTCTGAGGGACCCTACATTGAACTACTTCACTTAACTCCATCCCTATATGTGGAGTATATAATTGTAACACTTCAGGAATGGTATATGTTGCTGTATGTTCATTTTGTGGTGGATTTTATGTTGAGATATGAACTTGAGATGACCACTAAGGGTCTAAATGTATGATTCAGGGAACACCTGTATTCTGTTAAGACAAAAAAACACAACAAAGCACTATTCAGACATACTCTTCATTGCCCTAGTTACAAAAAAAATCTGTTTTCAATCTTAGAACAAGTGCTTAGTAATATTAGGGGTGACTGTTATAAAGACAGACTAGAACAAAGAGAAACTGTTTGGCAGTTGAAGTTAGCAGCTGACCAACCACCAAGTATGAATGATTCTATCCTAAAAAACAGAAGATTAAAAGTACTAGACTAATTTTAGCAGTATTTTTAACTATATTATTGGTAGTTTTTGAGAACACAGAACACTACTAAAGAAGGTTTGCTATTTGGTTTTAGTTAGTTTTGAAGACATCAGTTTTGGACTTCATTGATTGTTTAATTGAATGATTACTTTTTTAGATATAAAACGAGGTTATGAAGTTTGAATTTTATTCTGATGAAGTCTATTTGAGATGAAAGCGACAATAAAGCTGTTTTATTCGCTAATTTCTTGTGGTCTCTGTTCTACTTGGTTGGAGTTTGTTGTTCTGAGTATTTTATCTGCCAACTCATCTAGTGGGAACTTTTTGGTGTTATTGGTTTTATTGTGTTCCCTAAGATGGCTGAAGTGAACGGGGATTCACTTTAGGATATTTCAGTTCATCCTACTCCTGGCTTGAGAGATGGTTTGAGAGATGGCGACCTACTAACTTTACTTATTCAATCTATGAACGAAATGCAGAAATCCTTGAAAGTTTTGCTGAGGTTGAATCAGCCTCAGATTACCACTACAGGTCTGTCTTCTTTGAGTTCTGAAGAGGACATTAATGAAACCACTGTTGTTGAGAATAATTCTGAGGCTAATATATGGACTGCCGGCAAAAACTGTTTTGCTGACCTTAAAGCCACCCTGAACAGTGAGTACAATCCTTTCAGAAGTACCAAAAGTGAATTGGGGCATTTTTTATTTCATTTAAGACACAGACAAGCTAAGAATGAGGTTTGAACACTTTTTGCTAACTTAGAGACGCTTTTAAGAAAATACAGGGCTTTGGTGGTTGAAAAAAATATTTTGAGAAGTGTGTACAAATGAAGGTCGTGCCAAAGGGCTTAAGATTTTTGAACTGACCTAACAGTGTATCTTCTTCTGACAACTTTTTTGGTGAATTGATATAATTTTTTACTAATGCAAGACTGGATTTTCTACGTTTACTCATTGGTAGAAACAAACATCGGATTGCAGAGTTGCTAGTAGAGATTGTTAAAATAGAAGACTCCTTACAGGGATGGCTGACAAGGGTATTGTCCATGGATACTGATTACACTATTTTGTTGACTAACATTGAAAGTTTTGAAAAGAGCCTCATTCAAAGGATGTTTAAAAAATTACAAAGAGACATTACTGATTATAATTCCAACAATGCTTATACTCATTTTTCCGAAACTAAGGAAATGACGAGGCCCTTTAATTCTAACTTCAACAAACCTGTTGTTAATCGCTATGGTAACTGGTCAACCAATGATATGCGAGTAAACAAGACGACAGGTCAGACCAGAGGCCTGGGACGTCATTGAATTCAAATCAAGGTGCTGAGGCTATAATAAACTGTCCTATTGAAGTTTTGGTTAATGGAAAAGATGAACATTGTGATTTACCAACTACCATTACTTCTGATGGTTTAAATACGAACTTAGCTCAGGCTAACCCTTTAGGAGTATGTCGAAAAAACAACTTGGAACAGAAAGAAGAAGGCTAAAATACATTAAAGGAGGTCCTCATCAGAACAAGAAAGAAATAAACCCCTTGAATTTTAATGTTACTGAAATGGGACTTCCTGGTAAAATTTACAATTTATCTGATTATCCTTTGTCCAAAGAAAAAGTCTCTGTTTTGGGGTTGGGGGTTGAATTTTATTCCGTCGAGAAGAATGGACTCGAGTAGTACTTTATTGAATTTGAAAATGCTTTATCGCAAATTAAACCTGAAACATATTTTTTCTGACACAAGTTTTAAGGAATGTATGTTTAACAAACCTAGTACTTATCATCCAACATTAAATAATACCATTAAGGTTTTTGAAAACTGATGTGAAGAAGAAATTAGGAAAATTAATAATCAAAAAACTACTTCTTCCCACTACAATCTTAGTATGGTACAACAAAACGCCTTGAGGGAATTGCAACAACTGACTAGTTTAATATTTATGAAAGCTGACAAAGGTAGGGGTTGGTTGTATGGAACAAACAAGATATGCTGAAAAAAAATGAAGGAATGTTGTCTAATACTACTGAATATTCACTTGTTGACTACTGTACTGTATAGGAAAGTTATAACAAAGTTTGGTGTCAACTATATGAATTGTTGATGGAAAGTTACAGCTCTCCTGAAATGTACAACTTTATGTCTATAGACCATCCAATGTTGGGAAATTCACAAAGATCCAAACAAACCTCCATTTCGACCTATAGTTTATTCTCCCCACAGTGTCACAGAAGGCATTTCCTTAGTTCTTGACTACTTTCTAAACTCTGTTGATAAGAAAATGGAGTTCTTTATTAGAGACTCTTGGCACTT